>NC_133618.1:118257140-118294640 GCF_048593235.1 Sminthopsis crassicaudata
CTAATCCATAGCTAAAACAAAATATAGTTTTGTCTTTTTAAAACTCTAGAAAGCAGATTAGATGTTTGGACTGAGCAAACTATATGATAATGTGAGTGCATTTCCTTTGTGATTTCCATTATCCACAGAGATGTGGCCAAGAATTTATTAAGAGCTTACTAATTGTTAGATATTATGTTAAGCATAGATACAAGCAAAATGAAAGCTAGTTCCTGTCCTCAATGAACTTACATTCCAATGGGGAAGCTAACAGATAAAATAAGAAAAATGGGAAATGTGGAAGGAGAAGGTACTTATTCAGCTATGTGATAGAGAAACAAGCCAGTAGCATAGCCAAGAGAGGAATAAAGGAGTGAATATGGTTGGCCTGGTTACTTTCTCAAAAACCGAGGATTTGGGAAGAAAAGACCAATCAGATGAAAGGGTTTTAAGGTGAGATAGCTGCTGGATAGTGGTAGAGAAAGAAGGTCAGGAAGTCAGGAACAGAGATGTAAGAGAGGTTTTTGAATATGGTTGGTCTAAATACTCATTATAGATTTACAACTAGCTGGAATCTTAAAGGGTTTCTCCTTCAAACTTCTTACTCTACAGAAAAGAAAAATGAGACCAAGAGAACTGAAATGAACTTTATGAGACTAATAAGAGATTCACATTCAAAAACCAACATAACAGGGCTCTGTCCATATTTTTGGAAGCTAACTAGAATACCTAATTTAAAGAGCAATAGAGGTTTATTAATAAACAAAAAATATTATTTGAGGTTTTAAATGGTGTGTTGACCTGAAAAGTAGGAGCTCATTTTATTTCCATAGGCTTATGAATAATTATATTTTATATTATATTATATATTTATATTATATTATATATATATATATATTATATTACATATTATGTTTTATATTTTTATGTTTCATTTATTTATGTTTTTAGATTTTATATATTTATATATTTATAGTTTATTTTAAAATATTTATATATTTATATAGTATTTATATTTTATTATATTATTATATTATATTTTATTCAAAAAAATTCATCAAAATATAACTTTTTGTCATTAAATTATTTTAAAGAGTAAGAAATTGTAAATGTTTTTAGAATGTCTTAGTTTATCTTGATAGTAAATTTTCATTCCAACATGCAGACAGCAAATAATTTGTTTTGGATTTTTAGCCTAATCTGTTCAGTTAAAATGAAAACCTATTCCAGGAGAATTACATATATTTCTTTTTTAAAAGATTATAATATCAGGTGAATCATTATTATGAATTTTGTTCTTCATGATAATAAAGCTAAATTTTAAATCAACAAAACTCAGTCGATGATCTGGCACCAGAAATCAAGAGAGAAATGTGTTTGTTGAAGTTATTTACATAAATAATTGAACCTATTCAAGCTAATGAGATCATTTAGAGAGAACAAGTACACAGAGAGGACATTTTGGCTCTTCCTTCAATAAGATTTAAATATATTTATGAAAACTACTACACACACACATACATATATATATATATATATTATAGACAATGAGAAAAAGAGTGTAAGATTGAAGATCAGCTGATCCATCCAGGCCATTGTTCTTTTTGATGATGGTATCAGTGTTATAGTCCTTGAAGGTGAGAAACATTCTAAATAGAATCCTTATTGGATTTGGAGTCAGAAGCTGTGACAGGAGATTCCAATTCAGTTACTTGAGCACATACTTTAAGATTATGTTATTAGTATGACTGTGGGTATAACTTCACCTTTCTGTGCTTCATTATCCTCATATATAAAAAGGAGAGGTTGAATTAAACAATCTTAAAAATTGTTTCAAACTTTTTATTCTTTGAACTTGTTTGGAATTACTTTTTCATGCTTTAGTTTCCTGCTAAAGTCTTTTAAAAATTAATCTACATTAATTTATCTAGAGCTTTTTAAAATCTATTTTCCCAGATTATGACACTTTCCATCCTGCCTGTCTGTAATTTGTCAGGGAATATTTTTTCAAATATTAGAATAGAAATTTGTAAGGAAATTTTTTTGAAAAATTAAAATGTTTGTAAAAATGGAAGTTGATGGAGATAAGTGACTTCTGAAGTAACCTTTTTTAAAGCTTAAAACAATTTACCCTTATTATTTAAGCCAGAATTCCCCCTTCTTCCCCTTCTGGAATTTCTTGAACTTGTCTACAGAATTATATTTAGGCCAACCAAACTATAATTGAGTCAATTGAGTCAATTGAGTCAAGATTAGAAGATAACAAAGAGACACACCTACATCTTTTAGTCATTTGGCTTCTCAGCTTTATTATGTAGAGAGTCATTAACTGCAAACTAAAATGACCCAAAACAATGCTGTTAAAGTAGTAATAACTTATTATTAATAGAATTAATAATAGCATTCATTATTTAGTCAGACAAAAATTCAGAACAAAATTATTTAATTATGAGGAGTTTTCTTTAGTTGTAAGAGAGAAGCAATTGTTTATTTTAAGATCTAGCACTGGGCCTCCAAAGGATATATACTCCAATCTTATTTTATAGATTTTACTCATCTATTTTACTCAACTAAGGCCTCATGAGCTTGAGTATTTTAATATCAAATAAACACAACCCAAATTATCATGTGAGCTTGGACTCCATGACACAGTTCTATCCAGCTGCAACAACACACCAAGATATTATCTGCTTTTGGTCAGAAAAGTCAGAGGTGGTGTATCTACCACCAGGGATAAAGACATAAAGCCAAAAATATAATCCATAGAATGGTGATGACTATATCAAAAATCCCAAACTAAAACAACATTGTAATTCTGCAAAATACTCTAAGAATGCTTGGAAGCATTCAAAACATTGTTTCTTTCAAAATTTCACAGGTCAAAAGAATTGTTAGAATGCAGATGGTCTAGGTCTGCTAAACAAAGCTTTGAAGTAGGTTAAGTTAATTTCATAAACCTCTATCTTTCCTTTCTTTATTCTTTTCTCATTACAAATCATTTTTTTCATTTTCTTCTTTTTGTTATTTTCCCTAATTAGTTCTTTTCTTTTGCCTCTTGGTGACCCAGAGCATGACAGGACTTTTCTAGTTCAGGATAATGCTGTGTCTTTCTGAAATTTGCATTCTTCTCTCTTTACCAAACCTGACCACCCCATTATTCTCCATCCCCAATACTATTCCTTCAGGATTTTTTTCTCCTTAGATGACAGTGGGTGATAAAGAATTATTAAGCAATGAATATGTCCTTGCCTTTGTGTTAATTCTCTAATAAGTTGCCCCTCCCAGGTAACATAAAGCCTTAACCAAGTTAAAATGCACTTAAGGCAAGAGTCATGCTTAAGCTAGGAATTTCAAACACTATAGTAAAAATGACTAACAATAGTAATTTTGCCCTTCCCAAGAGAATTGACATAGTTATGGAGTTCAAGAACTATACCAAAGGAGGTATATGTTGATAGAAAAATGTCATACTCTAATTCATTGAGTGAAAGAGGATTATTTTAGTGTTCAGGTCTTCCTAAGGTCATTTGAAATCACACCATATATTCCCCTTCCCCACTTTATTTGACAATATCTTAGAGTGGAAAGAGATATTAGAGGTAATTTAATATATTCTTTACTTGTATAAAAATTAAAATAATATGATATATAATAATCAATTGGTTCTATAATAATAACACCAATAATAAAACAACCAGCATTTATATATCACTTGAAAGTATGTAAAGCATTGTGGGTATATTAATTCGTTTGATCTTCCCAACAATCTTAAGAAGAAAGTGCTATATATGCATTTTGTTCTTGAGGAAACTGAGGCTGATAGGCCATGTGACTTTCTTAAGGTCACATACTATTAAATATCTACATTGAAATTTGAACTCCTCTTTCTAGCTCTAGGTTTTTCTCATTTGCCACCTAAATACAGCATGACACTGGTCAAACATCCTTTTGAATTCATCAGCTGATATTAAAAATTTTATGGCTTGTGGTAACTCATTTTGGAGATACTGCCAGGTTTATATTTAGGAAGATGCGGGTTGGAATCTGGCCTCAGACATTTACTTGCTGTGCGACCCTGAACAATCATTTAACTCTGCTTCAGTTTCCTCATCTACAAAAATGAGCAGGAGAAGGAAATGGCAGACTACCACCATATCTTTGCCAAGAAGACTCCAAATGGGGTCATATAGAATTAGACATAACTTAAACTACAACAAACAACAACAAATTATTTAGAAGTTTTTCCTTATGTTGAACCTAAATCTGCCTCTCTACACCTTTCACCCATTATTACTAGTTCTATGTCTAGTCCTTCTTCCAAGGGGTAGCTTTTAAAAATGGTTGATCATGAGCCTCCTAAATTTCTTTCCTGGGCCAAATATCTAAAGTTGCTTGCAATGATCCCAGTATCATGACCTCTGTACCTTCTGACATTCTGAATATTGTATCATTTGCCAATGTCCCTTTCATATGGTTCCTAGAACTAAACACAATACTATAGGAGTGATTTGTATAGTCAGGATTATCACTTTCTTATATACACCATGCCTTCCCAAAGTAGTTTAAGATTACATTTTTTTTTACCTTATTCTACCACTATCTTATATAGTACTTTCAGTTTGCTAAAACTTTCAGTTTTTTAAAAATATTTATTTTATTTATCCATTTATTCAAGTCATTGAGAACAATCTTGGACAGCAATGTATCAAGAATAGATTCCTGTAATACTCCATTAATGACACCTTTTCAATTTGAAATCAATCAATTACAATTGATCAAATCACAATTACTTTTGGAGTTTGATATTCCATTTGTTTTAAATTGCCCTAGTAATCTTAACATCTAATTCACATTTTTTCCATCTCATCAACAACATCATGGAAGACTTTGCCAAATGCTTTGATAAAACTGTGCTACAATATGTCTAAAATATCCTCATCATTTCCATTTTATTAACTTTACTCAAAAAGGAAATGAGGCTGGTTTGGTACAATTGTATTCAACAAACCATTTGACAGTTCATCACAGCATTTTTGTAAGCAAGATGAAGAGGTGTGGACTAGATGATAGCACACGGTTCTGGAAGATTTGAGAACAAATTAAATGATCAAATATAAAGAAATGTAGTTCATAGACTGATAAAAACAAAAAAGAAGGAATCTTCCAGTGGACAGAGAGAAGAATCTGACTTTGTCCCTGTTTATTCAGTATTTTTTAATAACAGAAGGAAGGAACTGAGTATTTATTTAGTACTATGTGCCAAAGCACTGTGCTAAACACTTTAGGAATATTATCTCATTTAATTTGCATAGCAACCCTCAGAGGTAGGTGCTATTATTATCCCTATTTTTCAGTTGAGGGAACTGAGGCAACAGAAGTTTAATGATTCCCCCCTGGTCTGAGATCAGAATTGAACTGAAGACTCCAGGTTCAGTACTCTATGCATTATACCATGCAACATGCCCCAGCATCAATGACATCATCATCAAATTTCTAGATGTCATGAAGTCTAGTCAGTTATCTAGATGGAAAGTAGAGTCAGCACTCAAAAAAATTTCAACAGAGTGAAATGATGAGATAAATTAAAGAAGTTTTAAATAACTCTAAAATGTTTGTAAACTAGCTCAGTCCTATTGGAAAGGACAGCATTGTTGCGAGTAGTCACTTATATCTTAATATCTGAAATTTCTAGCATAAACATCACTTCTTAAAGTTTTAAAGGAATTTAAACTTTGTTAAGGAGTTAAGTTATATAGGAGGGGGAACCTATTAAGTTAAATAACAATATAGCATATTCCTTCTAATGATTTATAGAATGTAGGTTAAAAACTCAAATGCAGAAGTATTAGAAAAGGGAGATGTGACTCAAAAGTTATTCATATGAAAACAGCATAGGCACTAAATAGGAGATCTTTTCACATGTAAAAGACCCCAAAAATAATGGAATATTAGGCTGCATCAAAACCAGCTTTATTGGAGAATGAAAAATGTTTTTGTTCTATCCCTTCCTGTTCTGATCAGACTAAGTAGTCCTGAGTTTAGTTTTGGGCCCCTTGGCTTAGGGATTCAGGAATAAAGAAAAAAATGGGTGGAGGGAAACCAAGTCCTTCAAGTATGTAGAATATTATCACATAAAAAAAGATTTAGACTTGTCCTAAAAAATAGAACTAGATGAGATGAACAAATGTTATGGAGAAGCATATTTTATACTTAATATAAAAGAAGAAAGCCTAAAAATTAGTACTATCCAAAAGTAGAATAGTGACTCAAAAAGTAGTCATCTTTTATTCATAGTCTTCAAGTGAGGCATATTATGGAGTAGGTTCTTAATCAGATAGAAGTTGAATTAGATTATTTCTCTAACCTTATGACAGTTAAGATAAATTGTGAGTCTATTATTCATTTAGATACTTAGGATTAAGACTAGCCATGATTCATTGACAGAGCTCCAAAGCCACCTACACCCATATTACTTCAAGAACATTCCTGAATGCCTCCACCAGATAGGATTCCTCTTGCTTATGAATTTTCATGCTACTTTGTATCTCTTATATCCTTGAAAGGATTTATTTCATTCTAAATTAATATATATATATATATATATATATATATATACATATATTTATATATATTTATATTGTATTATAACTATTTGTGGTCATTTTTTAGTCACTCTACTAGATTTTAAACTCCTTGTAGGCAAAGCCTATGTCTTATGGAATTTTAAATCCGACTTGACCTAGCTCAGTATTTGCTCTTATTAGACTTTCAATAAAGGTTTGTTTAATGAGCTGTGAAAATTCTGTTAAGGAAATAAGAGTTGAAACTCTGGTCCAGTTGTTTTTAAAAGGTCACCCCCCCCAATTAATAAAAAGATTATGAATTCTGTTAAATGGACTACAAAATTTCTTAAATATCTTACACATAGTAGGTAGATAATAAATACTCATTGAGCTCAAAGTATGCAATCAATAAATATTTGAGTGGCTAATGTGTACAAGACACATTGAGAGGCATTGTGGGAAATTTAAGAAAGACTAAGTTTTTGATCTTACCCTCATAAAATTTAAAGTTATTTTATACACTTAAGAAACCATCTAACCCATAGTATAAGAAATTACAAAAGGGCATTGAATTGATATATAATATTTACAATGATTGGAATTTGATGATTACCTCCTTAATTTGCTTGACATTTCAGTGAGTATGCTGTGTAACAGTTGGGCATAAGTTAAGGGATGAAAGTTGAGCTATTTGTCCAAAAAATGTAAGAGGCCAACTTGAATATGTAAAATAATTCCCATGTCCTTTCTGACTTGGCTACTGTATGAGGAGGACATTAAGTGTGCAAGTATGCTCTTTTCCCCCTCTATGGGTCTCTTTATTGTGATATTATTTAGGGGAAAAAATCAATAAAAGACATTTTTGAAAAATAAGTCAGGAAAAGTAATAAATGACTTGCATAGAGCAGATACTTTGCAGCTGCTTCTAGCTGAAGTCAGAGAGTGGAAATTAAGCAGCTGACACATCTCCACTTTTATTGAGTAGACAACCTCCCTACCATCCCCACCACCCCAGGCTAACTATATGTACTTTTTAATGCAAAAAGAAAAAAAAAAAACTTTTAAAAAGTTAATAAAATATACAACCTGACCTGGTTAATCTGAACCAGTTTGCAAACTCCCTTTTTATTTGGATAAAAAATAAACCTTAAGATTAACAAACTCTTGGCACATACTCTGAGTTGCATGCTATGGGATTCTTTACCAGTTACATTTCCGGCTCCCCAGACATATGGATGAATTGAGCCTGGAAGAACCAGGCCTGACTGTAATTACATTAAGCATTTTTGGCAAAGAGAAAGAGTTTGTCCTAGGATGCAGATATCCTTAAGGTTACATTTCCACAGGCCAGCCAAGTTTTGTGGCTTTGCCCCGGGGTCTCTTGGTTGCTGTAATAGAGAACACTTGGCCAAAGGCATTTTCTGCATTTTTGGACATTAGCAGATTTTTTCATTAATGCAAGTGATCATGCCTTTGACTAGATAATCTAAGGTGGGGGAACAAAGGAATAAGGAAAGTACTAGTCCAATTTAAGTTTACAGATTTCAACTTTAAACTTTTCTTTTGGTCTTAATGCTTCAGGTCTCAATAACTTGGTGAACATGGATAAAAACATGGATATGCCTCTGAAATACTACTTCATAATTGATGAAATTAAATAGTTAGAGGCCGGTTTATTTGCTTAGCTTTCTAATTAGTTGTCTTTTACCTCAAGTTTTCCAATATTCACCTTTTCTAAGAAGCTTTCCCTGAATAATCCTATTCTACACTAATCACTCCCTTGATTTAGCTTTCTGCACATATGACTTGGACAAAACTATATTTTTAATTATTTGGTATACCCAAATTATCCCAAGAATGTTTACTTTATCTGACTAACTAGATAATAAGGTTTTTGAGAGTAGGGTCTATCTCTCCTACTTTTTTGTATCTCTCAAGATAATTTACATAACCAGTATGATGTACTTACATGTATAATATAAATTATTGATAAACAAATAATTCACTTTGTGCATTCATTAAGCACACTACTATACTGACATCTAGCTAACTTCTGGGTTAATTTCCTCTGTGTAAGTAGGCAATTCATTACTCCCATGTAAATAAGACAGAGTTAGAATTAGTCCTGTTGAGTATAAAAGAAGAATTCTGATATAGACCTTTGTTGAGGCAACATGGCTTAGTGGATGGATAATTAACTTCAAGTCAAGGAGACATGTTCAAATTCTTCTTCCAAGACACTATTACATTTTCCACAACTCTCTCAATCTCTTGGTGGTTCAGGCAACTCTCTAAGATTTTAAATGGCAGAGTAGTTATTAATTTGTATTAGTGGAGGAAATTTCTACTCCCTGTGTACATCAATGAAATTGTAGGATCAGAGGGAAAGAGGATAGGAGAGGAATTTAAGTTTCTTATGACATTCAACTATTGAAGGAGTTCCAAGCAGAGAAAGTGAAACAAAAATGACAAAATAGTTCCTTGTAGTCCTGAAATGATGAAAGGTATGGAAGTTTGATTGTGGGAAAATATAAACGTGAACATAAACATGTGACTTATTCATTCTAGTGTTTGGAAATTCAGTCCTTCTTTTAAAGTCTTCTCTGAGTACTTAGATTAAAAATATGCCGAAGACTTCTTTCAAAGCCCTTAAGTGTAAAAATAAACAAGCATTCAGTCAATGGTGTTCCCTGATGCTTTTCTTTACCACAACACATTTTCAAGTCATAAATCATGTCTCTGACAGTTCTATGATGATGCATTGTGTTAATACATCATAATGACAATGTTGATGATGTATTAGTGCAATATATCTTGAAAGGCAATCATTTCAGAATTCTGTGTTTACTTCAGGGAAGGAAGAGTTTGAGGGTGGTGTGATGAAGACTAGGTGGGGCACCTGGGAAAAGTAAGAATAATTCTGATTCATAAAAGACTTAAAGAAAAGGAAGTATTGAATAAGTTTCTCTTCCCTCTTACCTTAAGGTCTTCATGACCATAATTTTAAAGGAAGTCTATTCTACCCAACAGAGAACAAATAATTGAAACAGTATATTCTAGGTATTTGTACAGGACGTTCTAGAACCAGAGTTCAAGAACTATTATGTTAACAAGATTCATAAATTAATTCATCATTTTGCAAAAATGATGTCTAATAGTTGAAGTGAAGTGTGATATTTCTAGGTAATAGCTTGGTGAAGATTAAATGAATGAAGCATTGAATGGAAAAAAAAGATATTAAAATTGTTTTTTTTAGGTACTAAGCATTGGGGATAAATATAAAGAGGGTAACATAGTCCCTACCATTTAGATACTTACATTTTAACAAGAGAAGAAAATGCAAATAGAGCTGTAGTGGCCAGAGAGGGATGTTTTCTTTTGGAAATTATAGGAATGCCTTCAAATACCGTCCCATAATTTTGACATTCTCTTTTAAGGATCAATAACAGAACTGATTTGACTGTGGGGATGAGTGAGGATAGGAAGGGTATAAAATGGAGAATGAGACTATATGCAATATATATTTGAGAATACTATGTTTTGACTGTATGGAAATTATACTTTTAATATTATTGATCTTTGTTTCTGTTCTAGATAGTTCTTTACTTCCATGTAGTTCTATTATTAATCAGTTATTTGGTAAGACTTAATATTTTGGATTTAAGTTTTTTGATTTTGCCAGTCATTTCTTCTATGCTATCCATAAATTCTACATTTGAAATTCTAATTTTATTCTAAATCATTCAAAAAACTCTTTTGAAAATCTATATGTTCCTCTACCTTGGTAGGTATTGATTAATTTCCCTTTATCTTATAATATTCAAAGAACTCTTTTACCTTATCTGAGGGCCATATTCCCTTCTATTATTAATCTTTCTTGTTACTTTATCTCATTCAGTCTTTAATTGAATTATCTTCATCCTCATTTCAGATCTTCCATGAGGTCAGTTTTCTTTTCTCTATGTTTCTTCTTTGACTACTTTATGAGTCCTTACATTTTGATGGTAGTTTCCCTGGGGGCTGAATTTCAAAACTCTCTCAGCTTCCTTCTACACTGGGAAATTCATGGTTTACCAGCCTTAGTCTCAGTCCCAAGTGTTTGCTGGGAGTAAAGGTGGGGTCACAATTAGACCCAGATAGATGCTGAATTCTTTCACTTGGATTTAGTGGAGTGCTACATAGAAATAAAAGCATTTTGTCTGAATTTCCTCTATTTCTCAGTCTCTGACTGAGTTCTCTTGTCACATAGACTTGAAAAACTGTATGTTGCTACTGCAGCCTGAGGAAACTTCTGTAATTTGGTCTCTACAACACTGGAAGAGGGAAGTGAGCATAAAGTTGAATTTTGTTTAAAGCTCTTGGGTTAACTCATTCCATTCTCCTACCACAGCATAATGGGCAACAGAGGGAGAGATGGTGATCAAGTTAGTCAAAGTTTAAGTATCATGGTGCTTTTTTATTTGTATTTGTTTTTGTTTTATCTCATTTGAGCTCTTGGTGTTTTAGACCATGAAGATAGCTGGAGTTGCTTTATCTCTTGCACTAATTTCTATTTTAGAGAGGTTTGAGAGGTCATGATAACTAGAGGAAATGTCTAATCCTACATCTTTCTGGTCATATGACATGGAAGTCTTGGATGGCACTCCTCCAGTAATCTTCTAGTTCATCTCTTATTTCAAAGCTTTCTCCTATTCAATCCATCCTCCACTCAGCTGCCAAAATGATTTTCTTAATCATGGTATATTCCTATTTAGTAAATTCTAATGGCTGCCAATTGCTTCCAGGATTATAATATAAAGTCTTTTGTTTGCCTTTTTAAGGTCTTGACAATTTGGATTCTTCCTATAGATATGGTCTTCTCAAACTACACTTCACAATTCTAAAACCAAAGACACTGGACTACTTGCAATTCCTCACTTACAATACTCCATATTTTATCACTGATTTTTTGCACTATCTGTGTCTTATGTCTGAAATACTCTCACACATAATTTTGCCTCTTGTTTGCTCCAGCTTCTTGTGAAAATAGTCTTCAGTTCAAATACTGTCTTTTCAAGAGGCATTACTGGTGCCCCACCTGCTTTTACCTTCTCTAGTATTACCTTCTTTTTATACTGTATCATGGATTTCCTCTTTATTCAAATAGGGACAGAGTCTGTTTTTCATGATTTCCTTTTCTTTGTATTCACAGTATTTAGTTCAGTACCTAGAAAATAATAAATGTCTAATAAATACCTGTTGATGAATTAATTGATTAAAATTCACAAGGATCAGGTTTCTGATCCAGCTGACAAAGGAGCTGATAATAAAAATGGTCAGCTAGAAAATGAAGTATCATTACTGGACTTAGGCTGTATGTAATGATGCAAAGCAACCACCAATTAAGACACTGGTATCCTATGGGGGGATTATAGGTGTGAAAGGAGATGCCTGGAGAATAAAGCAGAGATTGTAGGAAGAAAAGAAAGAGTATTTCTCACTATATTTACATAATCCTCACCCCACCCCATTCCTCAATTTCTAAAATCAGGTGCACTTTATTTCTCAGAGTTTTTCTTGGTATGGCTTTGAGTCAGTTGTTGCACCATAGAACTGACTCCACAAATTTGTTTGGGGTTTTCACCAGAAGACACATTGCTCCTTCCCTCACTGGTACCTTCACTTCTCAGAAGCTATCTAGTCTAAACTATACATGACCCCAAATCTCTTCTATACATTTCTGACAATCTAGAAATTGGAAGACTTCCAGTGGAAGGGAACTGGATATCTTAAAAAATATCCCATTGCCCTTTGGGACTGCTCCCTCTAGTGATCTCAAGAATTTTCTAGACTAAAAATCAAGTTCCCAGAAATTATTTAGAAGATGTGAGAAAGGAATAGCTTATATTGTTTGATGTCTTATCTCTTCACACTGCCTTATCATTTCCATCCCACCAAGAACCTACCTTTATATTCTCTCTTTTGCCCAGTTTTGAATGATTTATGGCATCATCCCAAAATGATATTTTAGCCCTCAACAAGAAAGTTGAGAACTCACAGTGATTGAATCAGGGCCATTTTATGAAGAATAGCTAAAAAAATATCATTGAAAACAGGAAAAAAATAAATTTATCCAATAACAATCCATTAACTTGAATATACTAATGTGGAATTTGTGAACAATAGGATGAAAGCTAACTGAGCTTTATATCTGTATTTTTTTAAAGAAAGAAAATCTCTTCTCATTCAATTATTCATTTAAAGCAGCTTATATGGTAGAGTATAGGGTCATAGAATTAGAGTTTAAAAAGATCTTAGAGATTACCTAATCCAACATTCTTATTTTATGTACTAAGTGTATGTATAAAGACTGGACTCATTGAGCTATGATTCAATGAACATTGATCAAGAAACTGAGGTCCACAGTGATGATTTTTCTAATCTCACAAAAGTAGTAAATAGCAATAAATAATTTTAACCTGCTTAAATCACTTGTTTTTCCTAAAAGCTTTACTGCTTCAATAGTATTCACATATAAACTACTAATTATAAATAAAAGTATTTAAAGAAAGTTCATTTTGTACATTTAGAAATAAAATAAAAAAAATATTGCCTATATTTTTAAAATGCTCTAATTCAGATGGGTTTTCCATAATTAATCAGATTTGGTGTGGCTTTGCTGCATCTGAAAGTAAAAACACCTTAGTTTAAGAGAAATGGATATCTTTAGGAAAAGTATGAACATTGTATTTGGGACCTCTCTCCCTCTGAACTTGTATTGAAGTATTTTGATATGTCTGTGAGTGTATGTGTGTGTTTTACACACACACACACACACACACACACACACACACACATATATATATATATATATGTGTGTGTGTGTGTGTGTGTGTGTCACATCAGCTAGACTTAGTTTTTGGACACAATGTGGGCTCTTTAAATAAGTGCAATTCAGTTTTAATTTAGCTTGACAATTTTTATTGAGTTCCTATTATGTGAAATGCACCATGCTATGTCATCAATTGGGTAGCTACATGAATCAGTGAATACAGCACCAGGAAAACCTGAACTCAAATCCAACCTCTGATGCTTTCTACCTATGTGATACTAGGCAAGTTACTTAATTTTTGTTTTGTTTTCACTGGAAATCAGTGAATCATTTCAGTATCTTTGCCCCAAAACAGCAATAGATAATGTTGTCCATGGATCATTAAGAGTTAAGACATGACTAAATAACAGCAATATTACATTTTAAAAACCATCTATGGATACCAAGAACTGTATCTTATATTTTTGCTTCTCAGTGTTGATAAAAGAGGCTTAGAAAATTGACACCTGATGCTGTGGGATTCCTTTCTCAAGGCTTTAGTTTGCCCAAAGGTGCTTTTGATAACATTTTGATCATAGGAAGATATATTAAGCACATTTTGCTATAATATTTGGCCATTGGGATCAAATTCTATCTTTAAAATCCAAGATATGTATGTTCCTGTGTATTTTGTACTCAGCCAGATTCTGCCAGTGAGTCTGTGAATCCCAAGGGCAGGGAGACTTTATTAAGTCTGGCAGGGCAAGAGGGGACCATTTAACGAATTACTCATGGCAGTCACTAAGTGTCTGCCTTGTGCACTGTTCTGAGAGGTGCCTGGGGAGGAGCACTAACGGAGCTTCCTAACCATGACTTATTCCCTGATGGAGCTGACCAAGCTGGCCTTCAACATTGAAATCTACTGCTATCAAACTATCATAAGCATAATATAAAAACAAACCACAAACAAAAACAACCACCCTACCCCACTCTTAAGTTTCTAAGGTGATTAGAGGCCTGTTCCTTGTCCTAATGAGGAAACTCTGACCAGTATATCCATGGTAATTCTTGTTTTTGACCTTAAGGCAGATCTGCCCTGAAACCCAAATTATACATCTGGGGAAAATACAAGTTCTAAGAACTGTTCCCAGAAGTCCTATTTCTCCTGAATTTCCAGGGTACAAACAACCCAGCTACTGCCTGAATCCATGGTTAATGGTGTACCATCTAATAATGAAGCTGGACTATGCCAAAAACTGGAATCTGTTCTTTTTTTTAAATCTCTTCCACCCAAACAATGATATAAGACTTGTGTATTTTTGCTCAGGAGACTCCCATATTAATTGACAAATATAAGTCATATTCTTACAAACTCTTTATGTTATAGGTACATAGATTCTTAGAGAAATTGAGTAGGCTGGTCTCCTTCCCTCCTTCCTCAGCATTCTACTAGGCCTTTATCAGAAATCTGATGCATTCACTTTCCACTCTTAACCTCAGTGCCCCAGTGCATATTAATGATAATTTTCTGATCAACCTATTCTAATATATTGTCCCCCACTCTCATATTTTTTCCTATAAAAGACTTAAAATTCAGTATTTGGATTCTTATGTCACTGGCTCATGACTGTTACTAGAACCATAGTCTTTTCTTCAATTCTGCATTATAAATCTCAATTGCATGCAAAAAAGCAACCATAGTTTTATTGTGTCCCTCTGCTCAAGATGATTCAATTGAAAGAAACATATATTTATTGATCACCTTTCAAATGCAAAGTATGTAGGGATAGTTAAATGGATCTAGATTTTTACTGATATAAGTATTCCCTCCCATGGTATAGGTTGCTACCCACGCAAGTCTTCTCATTTGATATGTCTCTTGACTACGTTCCCCCATAAATCCTTGATCTAGGTCTGTTTAATGCTGTGGGAACCTTCAATTCAATTTCTGACAATATTTAAGTACCAAACGACTAGGTGGCACAGTAGCTATCCCTGGGCCTGGAGTGAGGAAACCATACATTTCACTCTAGCCTCTTATACTTATTAGCTATATGATGCTGGGAAAGTCATTTAATTTCTTCCTCAGTTTCAACTTTAAATTGGGGATAATAATAGAATCTGCTTCCCAGGAAAACTCTGAGAATCAAGTGAGATATTATTTGTAAATCATGTGGAACAGTGCTTGTCATATAGTTGTTTTAAAATGCTTTTTCCTTTCTCTTCAGTTTGCTCTCAATAAATGATTGATGTACCTCTATTTTCAGATATCTATTTAATATCATTTATGTAATGCTATATACTCTGACAATTTACCACAGTTTATTTATGCATATCTCCCTTTTTAAAATCACCCTGTAGGTGATATGCAATTTTGATTCATTGGAAATTTCATGATTTAAAGCTTTATATCATTTGTTTTATATTATGATTTGTTTTTATATCATTTGTTTTATATTATGTTTATTCATAAGGTCAAATTCTATTTCCAAAGTGGAATTTTTTCAGAAAGAAGTTTTTAAGTCATCAAAAGCATTTTCCCATCTTCCCAAATTTAAGCCATCTTTCCCCCTCTCCTATTAAAACTTATGCCTTTCCTCTGAGAATATTTCTAATTAATTTTGTTTGTCTCTTTTTTGTTTGCCTATCGTCTCCTGCATTAGAGATCCTTGAGAGCAAGGATTGCGTATATCTCGGTATGCCCAGCATTTAAAACAGTACCTGGAACATAGTAGGCACTTAATAAATGTGTGTTCATGCATTGACTGGACCTATTGGCATTGAGTTTCCAAGGTATATGTATTGGTGGACTAACTTTGTAATATGCAGTTGAACAGAAAATAGTAAGCACATTGCTTATTTTTCTATACCTTTCTCCAAATCATGCAATCTATAATGTATATAATTTTCAAAAAATCTATCAATTTCTTTTCCATATTATTATGAAGAATATCCATATCAAAAGTATAAATTGCTCTCAAAAATTAGTTTGAGATGAAAAAGTAGCCATAAAAGTTGTCTTTTTCTGACATCGTCTTGAACTACTGTGTTTTGTTTGTTGTTTTTATTTTGGGAGGCAATCAGGGTTAAGTGATATTTGAGGCAGAATTTAATCTTAGGTCCTCCGGACTCCAGGGCTGGTGCTCTATCTAACAGTATTGCTTTTGATGAATGATGGAGATTACTAATACATTTATGGTTTTTATCCCTATTTAACATTTTCTCTCTTTTAGATACCTTAGAGAAGGAATTTTTGAGAATGTGTCACCATTAACATAGACCTTTTTAGTAATAAACTTCATCTGATCCAGCTGTATTTTCCAGCCTTGTTTTCTTTAATACCACCCCTCCTTCTTCATGCAGCATATTGGGGACGGATTTTAACATCTAAAAGTGATGTTTCTACTTCCCCTCACGTAGAAAGCAATGTCTTGTAAAATTATTGACACATATTTTCAAATTTTTATTTATCTTTTGTTTACCTTGCAAGTTTTTTTTTTTAATGGTATATTAAATTTAACAAGATAGTAATAAAATTGCCCTACCTGGCAATGTGTTTATGTGATTTTCTGGACTTCTTTCTGCTTCTTTGAATGTTTTTAAAGTTTCTTAAAGCTTTTAATCCTTTTTCTTCTTGGTTACTATTTCTAGTAATACTTTATAAATTAGTTTATATTCTAAACTGATATTGTATTTCACAGACATATAATGTCACCTGG
The DNA here is from genome assembly GCF_048593235.1 of Sminthopsis crassicaudata. Lineage (NCBI taxonomy): Eukaryota > Metazoa > Chordata > Mammalia > Dasyuromorphia > Dasyuridae > Sminthopsis > Sminthopsis crassicaudata. Next base: position 118,274,192 of record NC_133618.1, read on the forward strand.
CAAGGAAATCAAATATTTGCTGGATGAGACAGTTACTAGATTCTTTTGGCATCTTCATTATGGTGATTATTTTAGATTAGTTAAAATTAATTAGGAAATAATAATTCAAGTTAATGCTACCTATTTTCCTCTGTTTGTTTATTTCATATTTATTTAAAGGTCAGATTGGACTTGTTTTGGTTTCATGTCAAATGTCATTTATATTACTCTGTTCTTGGTTTTGGTCTTAGCTCTCACAAGTTGAATTGTTCACAAATAGTGAATTAAAAAATGACTTTGGCATTACTAATCTGTCCATTAAGCATAATATAATTTTATATTTTGTGATGTAATTTAGAGCTCATATATCCAGCCTACTATGTTCAAGGCACTGGGGATACAAAGGCAAAGAAAAAAAGAAACAGAAAAAAACCACACACAACACATAAATTAATCCAAATCTTATTATATTTTAAAGAGAATTATTCCAAAGCAGAATGAGCTGTCTCATAATATAACAGATTTCATTTTACTGGATGTCTTGAATAAAGATTGGATTAGTACTCCAGAGCTCTGTTATGAAAAGGATCTCAGTTTGCAGTGTTAAAAGTCTCAGCTTGCAGAGAGTTAAGAATGAGTGGATGATTATTAGAAAAGGAAAATCACAAGTGCAACCTAAAAAACAAGTTTCTAAATGTTAATGAAAGGAAGGAAGCAAAAGGCCATCTTCCTACTATTCAGAACGTGGCCCTGATTTTATAAATATAATGTCAAATTTCATAAAATGTGCTGAATCCAGAATTCATCATTAAGGTTTTGCAGTCTAAAACTGTGTTTGTCTGGACATTTTTCAGTCATTCTGATGATTGGTCCAATAATTCAACACAGGTGTCAGAATCAGGTCCCTTTGTTCCATATGTTCATAAAGTCATCCAGAGAGAAAAATTCTCCCCTTTAACTTTGTGAACTGAATCTTCTCCCGGAACTCTAGTTAATTAATATCTGCTCTGGGTAAGCTTCTTGCAAACCTCATTGGATTTGGAGATTTCTATTTTAATAGTGAACTCCAGCAAGGTGCAAGACAAATTTATACCAGTCCACCTAATTGCCAGAAAGGTAATTCTGCAAAGATGGAAATCAGCTGAAAGATTAACACTGATACACTGGCTTGAGTGCATTGGGTAACAGGGAGAAAATAATGTTTCAATTAAATGAAAGGATACTGAATTAGAGGGATTACTCAAGAGACTGGTAATGGGATACAGAGCCTTTCACCTCTAGGTCACCATTACTAATCTGGTCGAGGGCAGTTCTAGACCAGATTTTTGAGGGCTGATGGATCACCCTAGCCCCTGCTGTCTACACCACTTGATGGACCGGTCTCCAGATGTGCCCCTATCATCCTCAAAGGTCACCACAGTTCATGGATGATGTAAGAAAAAGCAGAGCATTAAGAAAAAAGATAAGAATGAATGGGCAAAGACTTAGGAAAGCAACTGATTCTTTTATCTAGATGAAGATGGAAGACAATTTCATTGTAGGCTGGGACATTTTGACGATGACCAGTCCCATGATGTTTTCATTACATACTTGGACAAGTTTAGATACTTACTTGAATTTGGTATAGGACAACAGATATTTGAAGCAGGTCAGTTTGACTAGAACAAAGAAAGTCTGAAGGAATTTAATATGAAATAAGCCTGGAAGGTAAGTGGGAGTTAGATTGTTGAGAGTTTTAAATGTCAGGTTAAGGATCATATATTTTTCCTTAGAGGCAGTAGGAAGCCATTGAATAGTTTTTAAATGGAAAGAAGTTGACATAGATGTTTTAGAAATATCAGTTTGGGCAACTGAAATAGTCCAGAGACAAATCTCAGCTATACTTACAGGATCATTTAAATTCTTTTGAAAAAAAGACCTTACATTTAAAGATTATAATGAGGCAAGGGGGTTTAGAAATCATCTAGTATAATACTTTCATTTTATATATGAGAAAACAGTAACCCAGAAAATTTGCCAAAGTTAGGCTGCTACAGAATGAAGTCTAGAACATAGAAACTTATGTGTCCTGATTAGATATCCATATAGCACATTAAAGTATTTCTTGAAGGTATTTTTAAAAATCCTATTGATTTTAACATATACATTCACCAATCCTCATCCATAACTTTCACTATGCTATTTTTAATATACTTCTTTCCATTTCAGGCTTGATGACTGTTGAAAATTACAGCATCTCCAATTTGAATATTAATAGACACATACCTATTCAAAGAAGGAAATCAATCTGCTGTCTTACAATAATAGTTGATAGGGATCTTGTACTTTAATAATGCAAAATGCTTTATATATTTTATATTACTTGAGCCTTGAAATAATACTATGAGGTAGGTAAATACCATAATTCAGAGTTTCTGAATCTTTTTCACTTGCTCTTCCACACCTTTTTTACCCAGAAATTTTTATGTGATCTTGGGTATACATGTATATAAAATAGATATCCAAATCAGACATTTACTGATAATAAATTATACTTTTTTGATCTCCACATTCAGTTATGAAATGCCATAGTCACAAACCACAGTTTAATAAGCTAGTCTAAAAATAATATCAGCGAAACTTTACAGAAGAAGAAACTGAGTCTTATAAAACAGGAGGTACCTGGCCAGAAGTCATATATCTAATCAGTAGGGAAGGTGTATTTCCTTACTTTTGCATCCTATCTGTAAGCCACATTGTCTAAATTGAATAAAGTGTGACTTGGATGTTTGTTTTGATGCTGGTATGCTGATAGTATACTGTATTGACTGGGGTAGATTGTTTTACCTGTGTGGACAATAGAAATAATATGCTATTTGTTTTCTAGTCCACCCAGAAATATTTGTTTACAACATTGGATATAGATTGTGAATGCAAATAGAATATACTATAATTTTATGTCTCATGCCTTTCAAGGCTCACAAACATTTATAGTCAGTCTTCCCTGGTTGATATCATTTCAATTGACTTTCATTTAAGATTAGATTAAATGATACTTTTGTGTGTGTGTGTGTGTGTGTGTGTGTGTGTGTGTGTGTATATATATACATATATATATATATATATATATATATATATATATATATATATATAATTTGAGAGTTAAGACAAAAACTGAATATTCTATAGCAAAAAAAATCAATACATTTAAGTTATAACAATACCTAATATTAATAAAATGCTTTAAGGTCTAAAAACCACTTTAAAATATTATTATATCATTTGATCATCAAAATACTAAAAGGAAAGTGCTTTTATCAATCTTTATTTTGCAGATAAGGAAACTGAGGCTGAGAAATGTTAACTAACATGTTATTCAAGAAGTTCTTGGGACAAGTTGAACAGAAGTTGGCATCTGGATAGTAGCGGAAAGATAGGTGGAATCCACCTATCTTTCCACTACTATCCAGATGCCAATTAAATTTAACCAATAGTCAAACTATATTATCTATCCAAATGTTATCCCTTCTACCAAGATTTTGTTGTTAGAAAGCACCAGTTGGAGAGATTTGGGAAATGAAAATAGCGTAATGTGCAACCTAAAAGACCAATAGCCAAAACACATAGTTGGGCTCATACTTGGACTACACAATCCCCAGGCATGGGTAACCAGTCCTGTTTAGAGAAAGCTTTACTTCCAAGGAAATACAAATCATTAGCATCAAATCTAACACCTTCAAATTTACAGAACACTTGAGAAACATTGATTATAAATAAACCCCAGCCTGCGAACAGAAATATGTAGTATCCTTCTCTCTCAGGACAGCACTGGGACTTAATAAAATCGCTTACTCTAGTACAATTGCAGCTTTAGCAGATTCAGGATACACTCATTGTTTCAGTGAGAAAATTGTGCTGTGATTGTGCCCCACCAATGCATATGTAAACCCAGTTCAAGCTATGCTTAATCCAGTGTAACTTGCTATTTCCAAAAGGTCAGGAAATCTCTTTCCTCACCTCTGATTGCTCACCTTTCCTGGGTGTACTATAGGGATACATAATTCCAACAGAGTGGAAATTCAGGCAGGAAATGAAGTATTGGCATAAATATTCATGACAAAAAACTTTGGGAAAAAAAGTGACAAAATGAGACTACGTAAATCACTCCTCCCTCAAGAGACCACTAAGATGTGCCTTGACAATTTGCATGGATTTGCTTAAGATTTTCTCTGTTATTTAAGAAGTGTTATCATAGCAACTTGCACATAGCTTGTCCTAGTACTCACTAACACCTTGCTCTCTAAACAGGAAATGCAAGGACCTTTTTGTAATCTATCACACTCTCCTTTTGCCTTGAATGAACTTATTCTCTTTCCCTTGTGCCTTTAACAATACTAGGAACTTCTTTGTGTTTCAAAATAGGGCAACTCCTATTTCATTAAATCATTTGGAAAATTGGAATTTGGTCTACATTTGGATATTCTCTAGTTCTATTTATTCATAGTCAAAACCATCTTACAAAATCCAAACATCTATTACAATGCCATCTTTAAGGCTCATATCCAGATATTTTGTCTATATGACCAGAAACATCCATTAGCAATAGTAGTACCTATTGCAACTATCAGAATTAAGATTAATTCTCATCTTATGAAACTTGAGAAAAATCTGGCCTAGTGTAGATTTCCCTTAAGAATCATGAAATTGAAACCCTCTAATGGGTAACAATGTTATCATAGGACTAAATTGGAAGAGGATTTTCTAAAATTGTAAAGTCTAAAATGCTTTCTGAGTGACTGTATGGAGAGAGGATAAAAATATACTCTCTAAGAGGGAGAAATTCCCTTACGTACAATCAGTCCCATAAAGTAACCAGCTCTTTTTGTCCTTTCTAGTCCAGTGATCTGCTAGCCAAGGAAACTATCTTTTGCTTGACATCTGAAGCATTTGATATGCTTGGTTTGTGGAGACAATCAAATTTTGACCTTGACTGAGATGGTTAATCAATTTAAAAATTAATTACAATATACCAGTTTTGTTGGAATGAAGGAGTGGTTAGTTCTATGTGACAAATAAGATATCACTCTGATATCACTGGTCTGTTAATTTTTTATCTCTTTGACCAGTGTAGAAAATCACAAAATCCAATGAGGTACAGTGATTAGAACTGTTTGTCATTATGGCTACAATATTTGGATGTGGTATATTACAATATATTTTGGAGACTATGGCTAGAAAAGGTAATACTTCTGATGAGGTTTAGATTTGGGGTACCCAAATGAAAATGAGGTCTAGTGGCAGTGCAAGCAGTTCTCTGTAAAGGAATTTACTGACCTGAAAACCTAGATTGATAAAAGAGGTTTATGATGGGTATTGAAGTAATATTAAGGAAATATGTGAGGATAAAGATAGTAATGAAGGAAAGGAAAGGAGGAACCCCATTTCTCAGTGCATAGATAATCCCATGAGATACAGTGTTTCCGATAAAATGAATTTACAGGCCCGGAAACCTAGATTGATAAATAAAAGGTTTATTGTAGGAATTTGGAAGTAAAGTTAGAAAGACGCCAGGGCTGAAGGTGGCCGCTGGGAGGGCAGGAACCCTTACATGGCTGGAAGAATACCATGTGTTGGCTGGGAGGGCTCCTGCAAAGAGGGCTCCAGCTTGGCCCTTTTTATATCTAGAAGATGATGGGCGGTACCCCTAAGTTCTGGGCTTTTCAATTAGCTCAGATCTGGTGAGAGCTGGGGGAAGCTGAGCTGATAGGGGGGGCTGGGCTCGGATATTCAAAGGGTGCCTTTGACCAGGATTTGTGAATCAAGGTCAGCCATAGGTTGGGCAATTAGAAAGGAATCTTTCAACCCCCATCAATAGGAGGACACTGGAAACATTCCAGTGGGCAGAGAGTCTTTGGGGTGCTAGGTGGGGTGCCAGGCAGGTGCTGGCATGTTTAGACCCTCTGTCAAGAGAGGGCTCCAGTCTGGCTCTTTTATAATTTGGCTACAAGATGAAGGGGGACTTGTGGGTGGAGTCCAGGTTGGCTCCTGGCTGAGTTTCAGCCAGGGTTAGAATCTGAATTGAATTCAATGTGTTTTGGGACTGAACCATCCCCACACAGATAACAAAGATGAAAATGTTTGTGCTTGGGGTGGAGTCCCCTTACTAAGGCAGAGTCGAAGAAGATTTTCTCCTTAAAGGATTTTTCAGAGTTTTGGGGTTCCCTCTTCACTTCTTTACTTAAATTGAGGAACATTGCTTAAAATAAATTCATTTTTAGTCTGGTGAAGAGTGAAGCTATCCTGTAAGGGGAGCTGAGTGAACATCACTCTAAACAAGTTGTAAGTTAAAAATTAGCACTCTTTTCCTCCAATTATTTTATTAAAAGAGAGAGAGGACAGAGACAGAAATACAGAGGAAACTGAAAAGATGGAGACATTCTGAAACTGAGACAGACAGAAACACACACACACACACAGACAGACAGAGAAGAGAAAGAGAAGAGATAGAAACAAAGCCAGAGAAACAGAGAGAGACAGAAAAAGAGGGAGAGGGAGAATGATAGGGAAAGGAAGAGAAAGAGAGAAAGGAGATTCCTTGTTAATATATGCTTTGATGATGTATTGATATGTTATGTATACTTCTTACCTTCTTGTATTTGCATATACTATTTCCCATTTTTAGAATATATTACCTTCTCTTTTTAAAGGTTCAGCTCAAACAGTCCCTATTTCTGAAACCTTTTCTTATCTCCCTTCCATCAACATTTACTAATGCTCCTTTCTACCTTCTCAAATTATTTAGTGATTATATAAACAGGTACCTGTTTTATTGTCCTAGTAGAATGCAATGTCCTTTAGGGCAGGAAATATTTCTTTTCATTTTTACTATCCCTAGAAACCAACAGAGAATCACCCCTATAGTCAACATTTTGTACCTCATAGGTACTTAGTAAATGTTTGTTGAAATAAATTGCAATACTTCAAAAAGCTCCATATTGCTTATTTCCATGAACCTCCTTTATTGAAGCATTAAAGTATAGCATTTCTATAATGTACTTTTTATATTTTGAAAATTATTTTCCCCAATTGACAGAAATCAATTTAATATGGCCTTTTAAACAGCAGCAGGTAACCTGGTATAGTGCAAAAGTCTAGGGATCAGGATTGCCCTGTTTCTCTTAATTGTCACTGAGTTATCTGTGGAGCTTTGGAAAGGTGACAGTTTCTCAGGGCCTCATTTTTTTCATCTCCAGAATGAGAGATTTGGGCTAGAAGAGTGCTATGTTTCCTAGCAATTACATTCTACAACAGAAATTTGTGCTAATAACAATTCATGGCCAACTCAGAAGCCTCTCTTCATAAAATAACCACTTACTGCCCTGTCTTCTGTGAATGCTCCTCTGAAATTTCAGTAAAAACCCAAATATTTAGCCTTTGGAAATCCCATAGATGGCATAGAGATTACCTGACACATAAGTATTTTAAAAAATGGGTTTCTAAAGTGTGGTTCTAATACTGAAGATTCAAAATTCAAACCTAAACTCTTAAGTATTTTTTTTCTTTTTTTCTCTTTTCCATTTGCTAGTGATTTTTTTTGAAGCTGTCATACAACAGTAATACTGTGAAATAGCACAATGGTATTGCTGCCTTGGGATATATAGCCATAACTAAGGAAAGCAAGGAAATATACAATTTGCTCTTATGGCTTTCACCAAGAATGGCCTTTGTGGCTTTGTGGTTTTGTTGCTTCAAAATAATTATACCAAAGAGGAGATTTGAGCCTAAGAGCACCTGAAATCAAAAATATGTAGAAAATGTTAAATTTCAGGGAATATGTCCTTTGGACTGTCTTCCTCACCCCTCTTTCAACCCTTTTTTCAATCCTCTGGTGCCATAAAGGAGGTGATGTCATAATTGATGATGTTAAACTTGTTACTATAATGTCATTACGCCAGTGATGTTTTAATTGATGATATTAAGCTGGTTAGCTAGAAAGTGTCAAGTGTCACTTTTCTGACATAAACTGGCAGTTATGATTATATAATATCAATTATTCCCTGGAAAACTGCATTTGATCAGTTAGAGCTATATCAATTGGATTTTGCCAAGCCCATATTTTTTTCTAGCTCTTCATCCAATACTAATTATTAGGAGTAAAATATACTTTTTGTGTAGTTTAGGCTTTCATAATGTCCTCACTTGAAGCATAATCTGTGTCTTGCCTGCCCTTTACAATGTATTCATAGCTGAAGAAGGTACAAGAAGACACATAAATGATTTTCTGTTGATAAGATTCAACAGAGCTCTGATTCTCCCTATGGTCTTCCCTAAATCATACAAACTTAAAAAACCAAAACAAAATAAAACATAACTTCCAAGCAAAAACAATATTTATTGTGATTTAGGTCAAATTATAATTTTCTACATTTTTAGGAAAATCTAGAGCTTGAATGAGAGGCTTGTCCATAGTCAGAAATCAAATTAAAAGAAGTCAAAAAGCATTTTATTCTGTGTCTGTTTTGTGCCATGGCCTGTGTTAAACTCTGGGGAAGTGTTTAAAAAATATCAGAAATAATCTCTGTTTTCAAGAAGCTCAAAATCTAATGGGAGAGATATTATACAAACAAGAATATTCACACAAGATATGGACATGATAAATTGGAAACACAGTAATTCCTTTCACATTTCAATTTTCCCCATTATGTTTTTGCTGTATCATGGATTAGCATAGGAAATTAAATGATGATTTAGGGAGAGTTTTGTGGAAGCAGCAGACAATATTCAAAGGCCAATAGGTAGCACAGAGGCTATGACTAAATATTTAACTCAAATTTTACAATAAGATACTATAAACACCCCATAAAAGAAAAATTCAGATTTCTTTGGTACAAAGGAAAGGCCAAAATTTTTTACACAGATTTTTCCAGATTGCCAGGGCTCTGTAAAGGAATAACTGGAATTTCCGAAGGAATGTAATAAGAGGGACTGGAAAAGGCTTCTTGCAAATGGTAGGATTTTAGCTGATACCTGAAGGAAGCCAGGGGACACAGGAGCAGAGCTGATGAGAGACAGAATTCAGAGATTGAGGCAGCCAATGAAAATACACAGATAAGAGTAGGAGTATGTTGCATGAGGAGCAGGAAGGAGGCCAGTGACATTGGATTGTTGAGGATGTGGAAGTCAATAATAAAATATAGTATATTCTTTCCATTGTACCACACTTCCTAGTTTCATTTTATTTCTCTAAAATTTTAAAATTCCCTCCAATTCTATTAAATCAAAGTCAAAAAATGCAAGTATCCTTCTCTTTGGACTATTTTCTGCTTTCACAAAGAAAAACCTCAGTAATAATTAAGATAGAGAATTCTGAAATTTGAAAGTATTTTATGCATATTAGCTCATTTGATTTACTCAATGAATCTGTAATTTGTAGAGATGATTATCCCCCTTTTAAAAAATAAACTTTAAAATTTTTAAAAAAATTTTAAAAATTAAAAAACCTTTTAAAAATAAAAAATAAACTTAAAAAATAAAATAAAATAAAGTAAAACATTTTTAAATTAACCTTTTACAAAATTTTAAAAAATTTAAAAATTTTAAAAATTAAAAAAAAAACCTTTTAAAAATAAAAAATAAACTCAAAAAATAAAAATAAAATAAAAATAAAAAATAAACTTTAAAGATTTTTAAATTAACCTTTTAAAATTTTTTAAAAATTTAAAAAATTAAAAAAAAACCTTTTAAAAATAAAAAAAAATAAAATAAACTGAGGCTCACGGAAGTTGTGTTATGCTCATGGTCACATAGCTATTAAGTTTCAAAAGTGGCATTTAAATCCAGATCTTTCTGATTCCTAGTTCAATGTTCTATATCTCATGTCATGTTAACTCTATAGGATAAAGGCAACAATTCTATCAAGTATATAAGATATATTACTGACTTTGAAGTCTTAAGTCCCTTGAGTATTGCTCAATTTTCTACTTCACATTATCTGTAGTATAACTTTGCAGAATTTCTGAAGGTAAATAGAAGTGTTTGAGAATATGAATAGGACAGCTAAGTGGTGCAATGGAGAGAGAACCAGACCTGTAGTCAGCAAGACACTCACTAGCTGTGTTACCATGTTTGCCTCAGTTCCTCATCTATATGAACTGGAGAAAGAAATGGCAAACCACTCTAGTATCTTTGCCAAGAATATCCAAATTAGGATTATGAAGATTGAAACATGACTAAACTGAACATCCGAAAAAATGTGAGAACTCAGGTCTGTGGGAATATATTGCGTAATAAGCAGATCACAAATATAAAGACTCAAGATGAAGGTGGTGCAATCAATTAATCAACAAGCATTTATTAAGCATGTATAATATTCAAAGACATTACTTGGTTCTGGGAATAACAGTACAAAGAATGACTTACCCTCAATTAGATTATATTCTCACAGGAAAGTTAATAAGTACATTTCAATCATATACCACATTAATACAAAGTTAACAAGTAAAACTCTCTATCAAAGAGTTAAATACTAAGTTGTTTGGGAGAGAGGGCACTAGCAGTTGGAAGAATCAGGAAAGGCTTCATGAAGAGAAAGGCACTTGTGCTAGCTATATTCATTAGAAAAGCAGAATGAATTTGGAGTTAGTATCTGATTCCAAAGAGAATCTGAATTCAAATCCTAGTCATGTTACTTGTGTATAACTTGGCATGTTACTTAACCTCCTTGGGCATCAATTTCCTCATATTTATATACTGGAATTGGACTAGAAAACTAGAAATTTTAGCTCTTTTCTATGGATCCATTCTATGAATGCTTAAAGGATTTATTACTTTTTAATATAATCAAAAGTACATATTTTAAAACAAGACCTACTACTGTTTATAATAAACACTAAAAGCTTTCCCAATACAAATAGGGATAAAGATAATATTAATTCCCACTATTATACACATAACATATTTTTTAGAAATATTAACTATAAAAATAAAATTAGACAACAGAATCAAAGGAATAAAAATCAAAGAGGAGATAAAATTGTATTTTCAAATAATTTGATGATGTTCTTATTTCATGGGATCATATATTTAGACCTGAAAGAGATATTAGATATCCTCCAGGTCAGTCCCTTTATTTTACAAATGAGGAAATTGAGGACAAAAGAAGTTATATAATTTATCCAGATATTAAATTGCTGAAACAAGATTCAACCCATTCCTCCCTTCTTAAGTTCTGCATAAGATCTACTATACCACCCAGCCTTGTACTTCTAGTTCAGGGCACCTGCGGTGTTTGCCCACTACCTTTAATGAGGTACTTTAGCTCATTATTGAGCCTGAGTTCCTTGCTTAGGGAAATCTGTCTCTTTAAGTGAGAAGAAATTTCTTTATCTCCAGAGCATTATTCTCCTATCACAAAGACCAGGGGAAATCACATAAAGTTCAAGGCTGGTTTGTATCTAGGATTTCCCTAAAAGGAGAGCAGAAGGATATTTAATATCTAATATAGTGCAGGTGTAGGCCAGTTATTTATTTCCTTTGTATGGAAGAAATTTCTAAAATACCTGAGAATTTAAAGCATATACTAACAAAGATATCTGCATGATACATTATCCTGCAATTTCTATTATCATTTTTTTTAATGTTGATAGGTAGGACATCAAAACATGAAACATTTTTGAGACTACTAAATTGGTATTTCATCTTCATCTGAAGGCTGTGTTGTCTAAACAGCTTCCTCAAAGTTAATGTCCTTAGTAAGTCAGAACTGAGGGAAGACCTATATTCCTTTTGGTGGTCATTTTTAAAAGTGGTATAATAACTTAAAGGATCACTTTTTTTCTTCAATGTAGCCAGCACTACTGAAGGACCCAGTAGCTTCCAAGAGCATCACTCCCTAAAAATTCACCAAATGGATGTTGTTTAGGTTTCTTTGCTCAGAAAAAGAAACACTGAGCAGAAGAGGAAGTGAGAGGACAAAGTTAGAGGGTTAGGCCTTCCTGGTAAGTACATATGTTCCAAATAGCCACAATTGCCAGGGGTGAAAAAAAGTATCATTTCCCCTACTCCTTATGAAAATTCTTGGAATGAGAGAGTTAATGGCAGATATTTGGTAGAGGGTGAAGTCACTCTTTTTAGGGTATATCAGGTCAGCATCTCTTCCAGCTTCAAAGGTTTTTTTATTTTATCCCCTTCCTATTGGTGATACCATAAGGAAAAAGGAACTACATATTCCTAAAGAGTCAGATCCTTCATTAATAGTTAATAAGGGTTAGAACTAATATTACTAATGCACTTAAAAGCTTTCAAAATACTTTATATTTTCTTATTTGTTACTAACAGAAAATCCATGAGATCGTTAAAGTGACAATTCCCGTTTCACAGGAAACTGAGGCCAGAGTTTAAGGCACTTATCCATATTCACCTAGATAGTGAATCTCTGAGGAAGGATTCAAAATCACTTCTTCTGAACTCTGACTGATAGTGATGTGATATATGCTGTGGGCATTTGGCCTCAAATGGTGTGATTCATGGATCAAAATGATGTGGGTGATATAGACACCAGATGATGACAGGTATCAAAAGTTGGGATTTGGTTATGTGAAGAATTCACAATGACCATTCTCTTTGTCAAAAGGTAGATTTATTTAGGAAAACGGTTTACAGACAAAATGAAGGGATGCAATAGACACCAGGAAGGGTAAATATGAAATAGAGTGGGAGAGCATAAAAAGACAAATTCCTCAATGGAACTTTCAATTACTCAGAAGAAAGGAAACATCCCATGAGATTGGGCATGCCCTTAAATGGCAGGTTAAATCCTGAAAGGGACTTAGCCCCCTGAAAAAATTAGTTAGTTGTAAGGAGGAAGAAATGGGATTGGGAAGCATAGTGGAGTTAGGGGAGATACCACATGGCATGCGTGAGAAAAAGTAAGGAGAAAAATGCATGAAGCAGAGTTCCCAGGCAGACTGGCCCAAAGGAAGGTAGTAGCCATGGAATGGCTCATAAGTAGATTTTTTTGCCTTCATCTTTTTATTAAAGTATTTTACTTTTCAAAAGATATGTATGGATAATTTTTCAACATCAACACTTGTAAAACCTTGTGTTCCACTTCCCCCCTTCTCCCTACTCTTTTCTCTAGACAGCAAGTATATGTTAATCCAATATATGCATATTTATATAATTATCTTGCTGCACAAGAAAAATCAGGAATCAAATCAAATCAAAAAGGAAAAAGAAAAGAAAAAGAAAACTAAATACAAGAAAACAATAACAAAAAAGAGTAAGAATGCTATTTTGTTCTATACAGTTCCCACAGGCTTCTCTCTTCATATAGATGGCTCTCTTCATTGCTAAACAATTGGAACTGGTTTGAATCATCTCATTGTTGAAGAGAGCCACGTTCATCAGAATTGATCATTGTATAGTCTTGTGTGCATAATGATCTCCTGGTTCTGCTCATTTCATTCAGTATCAGTAAGTCTCTCCAGGCCTCTCTGAAATCATCCTCCTGATCTTTTCTTACAGAACAATAATATTTCATAACATTCATATACCATAACTTACTCAGCCATTGTCCAACTGATGGACACCCAACCAGTTTCCAGTTTCTTGCCACTACAAAAAGGGCTGCCACAAGCATTTTTGCACATGTGGGTCCCTTCATAAGTAGATTTTATAAGAAAATTTAACTTCAGGACGTGACTGGGATTCCTGATAGAGCATTGCAAGGCAAAACTATTCATGACCTCTTACAGAGGTTGGATCTCAGGAGTTTGACAGAACTTGGATTTCAAACTGGACCACCTCCCCAAAAGATGTGACCATGGAATTAAATTGATCTCTATTAGAGCCTTCTGCCTGCTACTCCTTGGGATCCTTTCCTCTTCTAACCACACTTAACATTGAAAACTTCATCAATAACACTTAGCTTTTGCTACTGAAAGTGGCCCAGAGACCAGAAAATCAGGATCAGGGATTCATTACTACATTACATTTAATCTAGAAAATCAGTTGAGATATAAACTGGGGACTTAACACAATTAAGTTACAATATAAAAATAAATCCATTAAAAAGTTACCATCTTGTTTAGTATTAACAAAAGCCATGAAGGAAAAAAAAAGTAATTCCATTTAAAATATCTACAAAATAAATAACATCTAATTTACCAAGTGAATCTAAGTTTAACTTATCTAATTTACCAAGTGAATCTACACCATGTGACTTAAATTATATATATATATATATATTATAGTATATATATATGATATATGTATATAGTAGTGTGTGTGTGTTGTGTGTGTGTATTTTATATGTATATAAAACTATAAAACATTTAGACAGAAATAAGAGAAATATTTGAAAAGGGTATTTACTACTCAAGATTGGGTCATGGCAATATAATAAAATGGTATTTTCATAATTTCATTTATGATCTTATTATTATTCAAATGTAAATTATAAAGCACATACTTTTAAAAGTAGATAAGATATTTGGAGCCAGCTCAGGCCTAGTGATTACAGCTCAAGGTTACAATGCAACAAGATACTCATGGATTGTAAATTGTAATAAAAACAACTTTATTGATTAAAAAGACAAAAATTTGTTAAAATTCCTTATTAAATTCTAATAAAAGACTGCTTCATTATACATTCACCACAACAATCTATAATGCTAACTTAGAAAGGCATCCCCTCAGGACACTGAGAATTTGTTTAAAGCTCCCCAATATTGAAACTCCATAGGGAGAGCCTTTTATGCTTCCTGTGGCAAGGATTTCTTTTCTCTTATAGAATCAGCCCAACTTAAATAAAAGTCACTCATCCCTTCTACACAAAAAAACAAAATTCATTTAGAAAAATAAAAGATCTAGCATTGCAAAGGAAAAAAGGTAAAAAAATGAGTGAAAGGAAAATTTCTGTGAAAATATTAAACCACTGTTTTCCTTGGTTTCCTCAACTGTAAAATGTGATAATGATAGAGCCAATATCCCAGAATATCTTGTGAGAGTCAAAGGAGATAATATATATAAAGGATTCAACACAATGTCTGGCACATAACAGAGTGCTTAATAAATGTTTATTTCCTTCCCTCCCTCCCTCCCTTCCTTCCTTCCTTCCTTCCTTCCTTCCTTCTTTCCTTCCTTCCTTCCTTCCTTCCTTCCTTCCTTCCTTCCTTCCTTCCTTCCTTCCTTCCTTCCTTCCTTCCTTCCTTCCTTCCTTCCTTCCTTCCTTCCTTCCTTCCTTCCTTCCTTCCTTTCTTCCTTCCTTGGATTTAAACAAGAAATAGGCTCTTTTTACAGAAGAGGGTATTGGGTCCTCTGAGAAAGAAGTAGCTACTTGTCCTTTAAAAATGATATCAATACATGATTGCAGTCTAAAAGAAAAAATACAATAAACATGTCAGAGGAAAAAGAAAAGAGCATTTGTTGATTTCCTAATAAAAATGTTGAGGTTACTATTTTTTATTATTAGTATTAATTTACAATAAAGAAGTTTTTTATTGTCCTAATGCATATATCCAGCATATGACCAAACTTCCTAAGACTTGTCAAAGTGGATAACTGCTCCCATTTTTAATGATTGACTTGATCATAAATGATGCTACTAAGAGGAAACCTAGGAAATACTGTTAAGGATTAGGACCTCTTAGACAAGAAACGGAAGCTTTTAGGACATTACTATTATGTTTCATATTATTAATGAATAGTGCTTCAGAAAAAAAAGGTAGAAATAGGGAATAATAAAGGGAGATATCTGAGAATGGGTTTTGGATTTCTAGTTCAAATAAAGGAATAGTATGAACCCCATATGGTTGGTATACACACACAAGTACATACATATACACATAAACACCTACATATATGCATATATTTATATCTATGTATGTGTGTGTATACACACATTTTTTCTTATGTTCTTCCAAAACTAAGTAAAATTTTAGGAAAATAAAAAGAAAATAGGAGGTAAAAAAATACAGAGATGTATCAAGCTAGATGCCATGGAAAAGATGTATATGTATGTTGGACTTATGTATATGTATCATGGACCTCTCTGATAGTCCAGTGGAAATTACATATCATATTCAAGAATAATACTCTTAGATAATTAAAAGAAATATTAAATTTCATTAGAAGTTGATGAATATAAAGATATGTGTTTCTATCTATGTTCTGGAACTTTTCTTTGGATCCTTCAAGGGTGTATAAACCATAGGTTGAGTAACTATAATGAAGTAAAAATATCAGTATGAAGGCCATTGAAAGAAAAGACAAAATTACAGGAGATAAAATCCAAGAAAGAAGCTAGCATTAAGCACATGGACTCAGTTGCTTATAAAACACACACACACACACACACACACACACACACACACACACACACATACACACACACAAAGTATCAGGAGCAAATAAAATAAACTACAGATTAGGGGAAATTCTTTTTTATTTCACTGATGTTGTTGAAACTTGATAGAATAGAACCCATGAACACAATACTGTTTTGAAAAGGTATATCTTATTTAAAATGAGATGGCAAGAAAAGGTGTTAGGGTAATCAGATATACTACTTGTGAGAGAAAATTTGAGAATTAGGGAATGGAAATATAGAATAAAAAAAAGTAATTTGGGTAAGGAACATTGGAGACTGAAAAAGTTTGAAGGATTGATATTGGAATCTCCTACAAATACCACCTAACTAGAAGAATGAGATAAGTAAGGATTTTGAGAAACAAGTCACAAGCTTCAGATGGAAAAATAATATAACAGTTTTGGGGTACTGAAATTAACACGTATAACTACTAGAATTTTGTCTTTCTCCATAACAGAAAAGTTAGGAATTTCTTGACTTTAAAATGAACTTGACCTTTCACACATAAACCTGATTCTCACCACCATAAGAACATAATTGCTGAAGGAGAAAAGAGAAAAATCTTTGGATGAGATAAGTATTTGTGATAGAGAAAGAGAAAAGAGATAAACATAAGCTGAGAGATAGGTTGCCAAGATTTGAGCAGTATAAATTTCAGAGGTTTAAGGAAAGAAGATCTTGGATCCTTAAGCCATTTTGCTATAGGATAAATTACTTCAAGAGGGATAAACAGGTCTCAGGAATGAAATTCTGAAAACTCATGTTAAGAATAGGGGCAGTTATTGAGTTAATATGGTTTCACAGAATACTTACTCATTGATCACAACTTAGAAAAATATATAGAAGAAGAAAACAAGGAAAAGTAACAAGATAAATAAAAACATGATACAGTCTTGTTAGTATTAGAAAAGTAAATCTCAAAATAAGGAGAAGCTGGTAAGAAATTTTAATAGGTGGTTTATTTTATTTTGTCTTTTTAACCTGTATTAGAGGAAAAAGGCAGATGGTATTGTTATTCAATGTGCATTGGGCAGTCATAGAAAAGATGAGGGATTTTTCACCTCTTATTTTGCATCTATTTTCTCTACCAAAAATATCCTTTGGTTTGGAGAGGACAGAACAATGACAACAAAACTATATTGAATGGCTGTTTTCAATCAGAGGTCTCCTGAAAGTTTGAGGACAATGATAGAAGTCGCACAGAATTAAAGAAAGGAAATGTTATTCCAGCTTTTAATGAGAAGAAATGGAATCTACAAACATTAGGTTAAGTTGGACTTTAATTTCTGGCAAAATTCTAAAATTTACTGCCAAAAGATTCATTAGTTAATGTCAAGAAAAGGAAGCAATAATCAAAGAGTTTGCATGGTTTCTTCAAGAGAAAGTCAAATTAGATTAACTTTATTAAAAAAAATCAGTTATTATGCTGACTTATTAGGCAAATGCAATAGAGTAAAAAAATAAAAACTTTTGATAAAGTTTATTATACTATAATGGATATAGAACTGGACATTGAACCAGGAAGACTAGGATTTAATTGTGACAGACTATTTGTGAGATTCTGGACAATTTACTTAACCTTCTAGTCTTGTAGATCAATGTTATCAAGTACAAATAGAATGAGATCCTTGCTCACAATATATTGATTTAGAAAACCACAAATTAACTTTAACTATTCTTTGTCACATTTTAATATATTTTTTGAACATTAAACAATTACATTTTAATCTGATTCAGGTTAAATTCAGTATTTTTGCTGGTTGGGTGTGGCTAAAACTATGAGTTTGACATTTGTGTTAGGCATCTTTCTAAAAGCTTCCAGCCTACATTAGTAAAAAGAAAAAGGGGTTTTGTCTAGAGTTCTCTGTAGTCATGAGAAAGTCAGGTCTAGTCCCCATCTATATCTTACTATGGAGAAATGTAGTATGGATAGGGAGATTTATAACTGTTCAATGGATGAAAAAAATGGTAAAAGATCAGTAATAATGATGTGGTATCAGCTTGGAAAAAATGTTTCTAGTGAGAGATCAGAAGTGTTCTCTTTTTGTTGGTTTAATTGCTCCTTAGTCTTCTAGATGGATCATCATCCATCTCTTACCATCTAAGTGTAATTATTTTTCAAGCTCCTCCCTGAACTGTCTTCAGTCTCCCTATGCCTACCATTTTTATCTCTGTATTGGTCCCTGTGCCTCTCTCCCTCCTGCTTCTCACTTCTCTTTTCTATCGCTTCCTCCTCTCTACTTTTCTCCCTCTTCCTCTTATTCTCATTCTTGTTCTTTTTCCTGTTGTGTTTTTTTTTTTTGGTTGTTGTTCTTCTCTCCTTTTCTCTCACTTTCCTCTTTTTTCGTCTCTTACTACCTCTCCTTTCTTCCTTTCTTTACTCTATTCCTCTCTATGTCTGTGTCTCTATCACATCTTTTTCATGGTTTCAATTTTTCTGCCTTTAAAAGTATGATTCATAGATCTTTTTACTCTTTTCAAATTTCTCTCTATAATGTCATGAATTCATTACCAATCACTTGCTAGAAATCTCTATCTGAATGACACATAAACTTCTCAGCTTTAATATGTGCAAAAATCTCATTATCTACCTACTATTTCCTATGAGTTGAGATTATCAATATTCTTTTTTTAATTATCTTTGACTTTCCCTCTTTATTGATACCCACATTTAATAGCTTACCAAATCTGACTAATTTTACACCTAGAATATCTTGCATCCATTCCCTTCTCTCTACATATGCATGTAAGTACATTATATTAGGTTTTCATGACCTATATCGTTTGGAAAAGCCTCCTAATTCATTCCCCTGGACTTTCTCTCTCTCTTCTCTCTGAATCATCATCAATAAAATAGCCAAACAACAGCAACAACAACAAAACAACTTTCTAAGGCACAAATCCATATCATTCCCTCAGCCCAAATTTTCCAAGAGATTTCTTTTGTCTCAAGGGTAAAATTCAAATTCCTTAGCCTATCATGTAAAATTCTTTAGGACCTGACTCCAATGTACATTTTCAGATTGATTTCCTATCACTCCCATTCATATCAAATTGTATCTATCAAACTGGCTTTTTAATATGTAACCTGAACTTGGCTTTCTATCCTCATCTTCATGATTTTATATAAGTTGTCCTATTTGTCTGACACGCACCCATTTCTGCCTCTTAGATTCTTTAGCTTCCCTTAAGGCTCAACTTAAAGGATACAATTTTTTGTGAAAAATTTTCAAATACCCTATTACCTCCTCCAACAATTATCTTATTAAAATTATTTCATATTTATTTATTAATATATATCTTACAATTTCCCTGGAGAAAAAAATAAGCTCAGAGAGAGTAGATTGCTTATTCATCTTTGTGCTTTTATTCTTACCAACTAGGATAGTAACTTGTAAATGATAGGTGCTTTGCAAATTTTGCTCATTGAGTTCAGGCTTATGTGAGCTAAATGAGATGCCTTTTAAGTTTCTTCTAAATAAGGTTATAATTATATGGTACTGTGAGTTCAATCTCTTATTCTGGGTGTTGGTATATTCATAGCAAGAATAGAGACTGAAATTGAGAGGGTTCAGGAGATCCCTGACGAACTTCAAAGAAGGGATGTGTGTAGCAAGTTCCTAGTTCCCTTCTTTGTCCTGAGAATTTTCATTTATATAATTAGCTACACTAAGGGAAATAAGTCACTTTTATTCCCACTGCACCCAAGGAAAACACCAATTCAAGACGCCTCCCTGGAAATTTGCCTTAAGATGTGTTAAGAGCTCATTATTTTGCAAATCTCATTTTTAACCTATATATGCTCTGGTCAATATTGGAAACTCCAGACTAAAATGCCAGGATAAACCAATCAGTCTATATCAAAGAAGTATATTCTGACCAAATCCAGATATCCGATCTTCAGGATCTTTCCACGGTCTTTCTTGACTCTCTTCTTTCTCCATCATACAATTTTAAAATCCAGTGTTATACTAGGTAAATACAAGTTTATTTTATAAATTTATCTTGAGTATTATAGGTTAATGAGTTTAAAGTTAGCTAATGAACTTATTTAATCCTTCAACTTCTTCAGAAATATAATTAATAATTTTGTTTCTGAAACTTGCCTCTAAATTGCCAATT